>NC_056738.1:382642243-382657243 GCF_019279795.1 Protopterus annectens
AACAGGGAGGGTGGGAGGGCCACCAACTCACACCAAAATGTGCTTACTTCCACTCATCCCTAACACTTAAGCCTACTATAAGTCCCTCCCTCCCATACATCACTAACCCTAAGCTCCCTTACTCTTTAACCCTTTAAAGTCTGCAATCTAACCTATCTAACAAACCCTCAACCATTAACTTTCTAAAACTATACCCCGCCACCTTTCCTACCTAAGTTTGAGACCGGGACAGCTTAGTTTGTCCCAAACTTCATTTGTCCTGACCCCCCTTTAAAATAAACCACACCAAACACATAAAGCCATTTGACAACCTTTATTGAATATTATTAGATAATAAACTTTATTCACACAGAAATAACAACAATTATCTTCATCGACAACAATCTCAGGGCAGCGTACCTACTCACCCTGGACGATTACACCTCAGGGCAGCATACCTACTCACCCTATTGTTACCTCCTCCACTAGGGCAGTGTACCTACTCACCCACCACACTTAATAGGCAGCATACCTGCTCACCTCCTGCCAAATCAGCCACTAACCAATGAATTCTCCTTTATTCAAATAGCCTCCAGCAGCTCACTTACAATGCAGGACCACCATCCTTAGAGGGGGAATAGAAGAGGACAATCTTGTCTCTCTTCTCCGCCACCAGCCTGATCCCAGGGTGTTCCCCCTTCTAAACCCTATCCTCAACCATACCCTCTAAAAACAGCTTCAAATGCAAATTAAACAAATCCAACCCCACCTCGTTCCAATGCACCTCATCAGTGCGATACCAGACATCCTCCCCATCCCCAAAATGTTCAATAGTATGCCTCCTCAAAATTCTTAACTGCCTAGCCAATCTCTTATTAATAAACCTCATGACCCTTTCAATAGCCCTATAACTATAAGCATTCCTCCAACCCAAACGAGGAACCAACTCTGACCAAACAATATCCATACCCAGGTACAATATCTGCAACCTCAACAAATCCTGTAGAATAATATCTACTAATCACTTCTTAGAAAGAATTTCAAGATCATTGCCTCCCAAATGAATCACTAATATGCGAGGACACCCCACCCTCAATTTAACCTGCTCAAATTCATGCAGCAATCTATCCCACCTAAGACCCCTAACTCCATGTCACATCACTGAACATCCTAAATGGGACAAAACCATATCTTTCCCATCTTCCCTGACTAACACACGCTTCTCTGCCCAGTGGATGTACAAGTGCCCCAAGATGACAATCTGTTTCCCTAGAAAAGAAGAAAAGAAAGTCATTAATCAGACCAACAACTTTCATCTAATATATGATAAAAATGCATTTGAAGACCACCTCCCCACTCTTTTAATGACCTCAATGGAAATACCCTCTCTAGCTAAATCTGAAGCCCTGCCAATTCGAAAAGAATGAGCTGTAAACCTATCTGCTAGAAATCCCATGCAATGTAAAACCCTCCTAATCAAACATATGAATCTACTACTTGACACAACCTTCCCATCCATCAAGGAAAAAATTAACCCAGATAAACCCCCCTTCTGCCTCCTCCTGAATTCCTTGGCCCACCTTACTGGACAAAGGCTAGCATTCCTGTCAGGCTTAAGCACCACCAATAAACCTGCACCCAGTTGATCTGTCTTACTCTTCCGTAACGCAATAGTAACCTCTCCCTCACCTATAATAACGTCCTTCCAACATAAAGAACCTCAAAAACACAGAATGTGCCAAAATATAGCCATGTACACAAAGTGACCCATATGAAATAATCCAAAGACCCACCTTGTAATAACGCAAACCCTTTCAACAAAACTTTCAATACTGCCCTCATCAGCGGCCAACGCATATCCCTAGGCTACCAAACCACTCTCCCCCACCCCTTCAACATCTGCCCTACTGTCCATGACTTTGTAAAATCCTGCAACCCCGATACCCTAGAGAAAATGCTAATAGCAGCCAAATCTACCCTGACTGACTATAATGCCTTAACTAGTCCCCAAGCTCGAGCTACATATCGCAACAATAATTCCTTCAACCACACCCCTTCCTCTTCTGGCAACTGCAGAACAACCTGATCAAAACCAGAAAAAGCACTACCATAAGCCTTCCTTGTAGAGATTGCCCAAGAATCATGCACCAACCTCCTGGCTATCTCAACCCAAGGTTCCAAACCTCCACTGTCAGAATTTCCAGTACTTCCTCTGCCCCTGGAGCCAACAGCCAAAACCTGAAAAACTGAATTCTGGGTAAGCTATCAGCAATATCATTCTTGACACCAGGCACATGTACTGCTGTAAATGAAAAATTGATTAACAGACTCTGCAAAACTAATTTACGTAGTACTAACAACAACAATCCTGACTTAACCATCTTCTTTTGTAGCACCCTCACCACTGCCATATCGTCAGAATGAAAAACGACTTGCTTGTCCTGTAAATGCTCCTTCCACACTACGGAGGCTACCCATATCAGCATCAACTCTAAAAAGGTCACATCACACCTCACTTTCTCATTCCATGCCTGAAGCCATTTAGCCGTAAACCACCAACCTCCAAAGTAAGCCCCCAAGCCTGTGCCCCCAGCCGCATCCGTAAATAACTGAAGTTCCCCCTGTCCTTCCCAGTCAGCCTGCCAGAAAGAGATCCCAATTTAATGCCGCAAAAAAACCCTCCCACAACAACAAATCCTCCTGAGCCAATTTGGACACCCTAATCCAATGATGTTTACTCCAGCCCCCTTTCAGCATAAAAGCCACTGACCTACAAAAGGTATGCCCTGGGTGTACTGCTCGACAGGCAAAGTTCAAAACCCCAACAACTCCATGACTGCTTGAACCCGTATCTTATCCTTGCTCAGTATCAAACATATAGCCGTCCCAAGCCTCTCTAACTTGGATGAAAAAACTGTCCCTGTTCTGCATCTACCATTAACCTCAAAAATTGTAACGCTCTCGTCAGACCTTCCATCTTATGCTGAGCCAACGGTACCCCAAGCTCTTTGCACATGCTTGTAAACTCCCGCAAACCTTCCTGAGCCTCTGCCCATCCTTCACCCACCAGCAAGAAATCATCCAAATAATGCACCGCCTTTTGCATTCCCACTCTCTGCTGCCATATCCAGTGCAATACCCCACTAAACTTCTCAAACATTGCACAAGCCACTGAACATCCCATGGGCATAGCTTTGTCAAAATAGTACTTCTCACCTACTCTCATCCCCAGCAACAGCCAGTCTTCACTTCTAATTGTCAACAAGTGAAAGGTAGACTCAATGTCACCTTTAACCAGCCATGGCTCCCAAAATTCCTTAATCACCTTCATGACATCATCAAAGGATGCATGATGCATCTGAACCTCCTCCTTTGCAATAAAATCATTCACTGAATTCCCTTCTGGATGCAATAGGTGATGTATCAATCTGAATTCCCCAGCCCATTTTTTTGGCACTAGCCCCAAGGGCAACACCTTGTAATGACTGAAAGGTGGACTGTCAAAAGGACCCAATAAATGCCCCACCCTATGCCCCTTTTCCACCAAACCCTGCAAAATGTCCTCTTTACCTCGTGCTGATCGCAGGTTCTTACAACCCCCACACTATCCCCCACACTAGACTTAATAGGAAACCCCAGGTGAAACCCCTGTAGTATCTAATTTTTAATCGCCCCACTGGGAAACTGCCTAAGCATACCCAGCAGAACCTCTATCTTAATTTTGGAATGGATCACCTTCCCCTGTTCCCTCTAAAGAACCTGCTTCCCCGAGCTCCACAAAAATTGCCCCTACCCCGCACCGGTGGAAATCCTTGCAAAGCGAGAAACCACTCTCTTGAGCCATAACATTGAAATTCAGTGTGGAAAGGTCCTGAATGATCCCCTCCACATCTCAAACAAGTGTGTGCAAATTTGCACCCTACCCATGAACAAGAACGACTATTTAATGACCAACATACACCCCTCCTTCTCCCTCACTCACCCTCCTGTTAAAGCCATCATAACTATCCATCATCATGGCTAACCATATATATGGGTGATGCACCTCCCACTGGAGTGAATGCTCCACAGCCTTTCATTTGCAGAAACACTGATCATACCATAACCATGCATTTCCCAGCCTTAGGTGTTGCTCATCCTGAATAGTAAGGAAATAACCTAGAAGTGGCAGGGCCAATGATCCATCCTTCTCCAACTGCATGGTATATAAAGCTGACCAACCAATTATCCCACATTCTAGGGTGAATCTTACCTACCCTCTTCCTCCCCAAATCCACTAAAGCCACCAACAAGTCCTTACTATTAGCTGACTCCAATTCCACTAACCACTGGACCCCTTCCGCATTGATCAACTCAAATACATCAACATATTCCCCTTTCCAAATTTTCTCTTTCACCAACCCCGGAATATCTGGCGTCAAAAAGACTGCTCCTGCCTCCTGCCCCAAGGCTTGTGTGGCTAACCAGTTCCCAAGCCGAAGCCCAAAATCTGGGTCTACCTCCGAGTCTAAAGCCAAACTCTCCCCCGAGCCTACACCAACCCCAGTCAAATCTACAACAGCGTACCCAGCAACCTGTGCCACCCCCCTCTCTGCACCCTCTATCCCTTACCATCCCCTCCCCAGCTCCCCTCCTAAGAATTCTGCTTCATCTGCACTCCCTTCAAAATCCTCACTACTCCCTTCCCCAGTCAGGACTGATGAAGCAAAACCATTAACTGCACCTTCGTTTTGAGACGTACTGGAGAGCCGAAGCCTCTACTGCAGTTGCCTGCTTCACCGTTCTTGCCTTTTCCCCCTGGCTGAGGCTCTCAACATGGTACGTCACCTCTTCTGACTTGGTGTCTGCCCCTGTTCTGTTACTGTCTCAGACGTCACCACCTCCTGAAATAACTCCTCTGCCTGGGCCACAGTAGCTTGCCACCGCTGATAGTCCTGATAAGTTAGCCATCTGTAAGAAAGAAAAGATAACATTAATGCATGTCCTCGGGCTGCTATGTTCTATCCCCACTCCACCCCCCTTTCACATTGCCCTACCTTAGCCCCGTGGAGAAAAAAAAAACAGACCCAGTACACCATACTCACCACACTTCACCACTATCCTCTAAGATGTTGAGCACTTGGCCACGACCCTGGTCAAACAATCAACCCTGCCAAGGCTCACAGCCAACCCTGCACAATATTGTCAAAGCAATGTACCCTTACACCCTTCTGGGCTGTCTATAGCCTCCATCATCTCGACACTTTTAAAATATTAGTTCTATCAACTTAAGACATTAGCATACATTTCCTGAAGTAAAATAAGTATTCAGCTCTTAATTATTGTCACTATTACTTAAGTATACTCACCACCTTTTGTCCAAAAGGCACCAGTGTTAAGAGGAATTAAGAGGGCCAGAGCTAAAATTTGAGTCACAATCAGGGATGTCCCCAAAAATCATTCATTTGAGAAATTTTAATTACATATTTAATTGTTTCTTTCTTTTTTTTTTTTTTTTGTACTTGCTGTGGTGAATTCAGGTTGCAGTGTATATATATATATATATATAAGGAATATGAAGTACTGCATTAATAAAATTATTATTGCATTAATAAAATTACGGACGGCGCAGTGGTGCAGCGGTAGCGTTGTTGCCTCACAGCAAGAGGTTCTCCGGTTCAATTCTCGGCTGGGGTGCCTTCTGTGTGGAGTCTGCATGTCCTCCCTGCGTTCGTGTGGGTTTCCTCTGAGTGCTCCGGTTTCCACCCACATTACAAAGACATGCATCTGGAGCCTTTCCCCCTGGGCCTCCGCTGAAAATTGTCTTTGTTCTAAGTCAGACTTTCCCGGTTAACAAAATGTTAAATAAAAATAAAAATAAATAAATTACTGTGTGCCATCATCAGGGAATTTAGCAGAATGGTTGTGAATGGTCTTTGTTTCATGTAAAATGTTTCCATCTCTTCCCTTTATTATATATATTTTTTTGAAAATACTGCTGGTCCCAGACTCCTGTAGCTCTCCTTGCTTAACAGGGAGAGCATTAGGATGCTCACAGCAGTGGCTGCCACCTCCAATGCACATGTGTGAAAGCGACGGCCCTGCCAGAGCCACTACAGCCTACCAACCCGCAAATTTCTAAGAAGAACCACAGAGCAAACAGGGACAGCTGCACAAACCCACCAGGGAGGAATTAAAGCATCCCCAACCACTATCAACAATGCTAAATACAAGAAAAACAAAAAGGGGAGTGAACAACCTGCCACAGCATCCAACCATGACCACCAGGCATACTGCGAGCAGGTCGCTGAGCCCCAGGCCTGCTCCCCAGACCGCATGGACCTACCGCCCCCGTTGGACCATCTATATCATGACCGGACCCATGAAATGACCCCGAACCACTACTGAACCACCAATGATCATCCTCAGCAACACCAAAGCACCAGCCGATCACCAGGAAACCAAGAAACTGACAGCCACACCACCAGGTAAGCCACCAGTCAAGCACCACACACCATAATTTGTACCTCAAATCAAACACCAACTACAGCCCCTTCCATAGGCTCCCTAGCTCATCCTCCCTTTCCAATAAGCCTTTTCACTCTATCAACTTACCCGGGAGAAAAAAAAAACAAAACAACAAACATACCAATTCCACATTGCTCCTCAGTCCCAGCCATACCATCCAAGGCCTACCTTAATCCGTGATACCTACAGGTCGTTTGGACATGAGCTAGCTGTAACACCACCAACTCACACCAAAATGTGCATACTTCCTCTCAGCCCCAACACTTAAGCCTACTATAAGTCCCTCCCTCCCATACATCACTTCCCCTAAGCTCCCTTGTTCTTTAACCCTTTAAAGCCTACAATCTAAACTACATAACAAACCCTCAAACATTAACTTCCTAAAACTATAACCCCCCCCCCTCACCTTTCCTACCTAAGCGTGGGACCAGGACAACTTAGTTTGTCCCAAACATAATTTATGATATAATATATCTGATGAGTCTTTTAGGGAAGGTATTTAAATTTAAATGGAATGACTGCATCAGTATCTTCCAAGTTCCCATGAATTATTAGCTGATCATGTTAGCTGTATTTTTTTATACATTCAATGTTCTTAGATATTCAGAAAATTATAACACAATTATATTATCTTCCTTTTATTTTTGAAAATTATCATTTCAGACTTTCCTTTGAAAGCCACTGAAAGAAACTGTTACTTTATCATATGCACTGCTCCATGTATTATTTGACTTGTCTGAAAAAGAATCGGACTGCTGTCAGTAATTTAATTACAAAAGCACCTGGATATGTGCCTTTATTTGGAAGGATCATCAGTGCACTAAAATTAAATAAAATATATGCAGAAAATTTCTGAAAATATTATGATATGTTTAGGGCAGCCTCTGTGCTTTAAATGATATAGTGAAATTGAGCCAGCTCCGTTAGTGTAGCGGAATAAAGCCTTGACTATGTCCCAGGCAAAGGAAGTTTAATTAGCAGTTCAGGTCTGCAGAAACTGGCATGGTGAAGGAAGAAAGGAATGACTAGGCTCTGTCTGTTCTCCTTTTCATGGGGG
Source organism: Protopterus annectens (assembly GCF_019279795.1). Taxonomy (NCBI): domain Eukaryota; kingdom Metazoa; phylum Chordata; order Ceratodontiformes; family Protopteridae; genus Protopterus; species Protopterus annectens. The sequence continues at coordinate 382,649,787 of NC_056738.1, forward strand.
AGGGACATGAATGATGCGCAACTGGAGGATGGTCTTTCTCTGTAGCCTTTGTGGATACCCATGGTGAGTGGGCAGGTCCTGAAAGTCATTGCCACACAGGTCTTTGGGTTGGACACTCTCAAGATCACATCTCAAAACTCACACACTCTATTGTAAGATGCCAAAATGCTAAAGGAGCTAGGGCCTTATCTGTCTAAACCTGCCTTTGTGAACATCAGTACTAGAACACAGGTTCACTTTTCTCCTACAGGAGATGATCATAGCTGGGTGGGGGCCAACAATCCTGACCCACAGAGGTTTAAATACCCATTGATGTGAAGTAAAAAAATGGCTCAATGAAGGGAGATGTGGTGCAGCAGGGGCATCCCACAAATAACTCATGTAGGAAAAAAAGTTGCAGAATCAGATGTGATTATTCAAGTTGCAGTGTTGTATACTTTCCTGTAGGTGAAGAAAATCTAAGCATTTTTCAGGGGAAGGCTCACTTTTTTCTTGCTGTCCCATACTTGTGATGGTTTTGTGATCAAAGTGCAAGGGGATGCTTTATTATAATGCACTAAGCTACAGTTCACCAAAACAAACAAATGTGCATGACTGTTTCTTGTAATGCCCGAGTTCAGGGCACAGGCACTCACTGCACTAGAGTGTATAATGCTTGATTCCATTCTTTATACTTAAGCATGGAAAATATAATGCCCCTTACCCTATCAAATGCAGGGTACTTACTTGTCTGACAGCCTTCCAAACACAATGGCTCCTATGAATACACCAGCCATAAATGCAGTCTGAGCAATTTCCTTCAGAGGGCGTAGATCACACACTAGGTCCCACTGTAAAAAGAAAAAGGAAATATTAAAAATATGAAATAAATTTCAGCACAATCTTTATCTGTTTTTCAGTGGATAGTTTTTTGTTAAAAGTAACAACTTCATCCATTAAATGTAAGGCATACAAGCTGCAAATGAAAAAAAAAAAAAACTAAAAACAAAACAAAACAGAAAAAACTATAGCCACTTGTATGAAATAGTTCTTCATATCACTTATTTGTTTAATGTATATTATATTGTTTAACATTTTGATACTAGACACAAATGATAAATGTTAGCTGAACAAAAATAAGTCATAAGTGACAATCACTTATGTCATTTGCAGTCGATATACCAATACATATGCCATTGCTCTCCTCCTTATACTGTCCCCTCTTTACTAAAACAGGAGGAAAATAGACCGATCTTGCCATATTTGCATAACTACCTTGAGGGTTAATGCAGGGGACAAAGTAAACTGCTGCATAGGAGCTGGCTACCATATTTAAAGCCCTAAAAGGAATAAATGATCACACGAAGGCCTCCATAAGCGCCCAGTATTCAGTATTTATAGGATGGTTGAATAGCAATATTGATGATGTCTTTTATTCATTCATTTATTCATTCTCTGATTATCATACTAATACAGTTCCAGGCTGTAGGGTCCATGGCCTATTCACTCACCATGCGCAAGGAAGAGAAACTAATCCTGGATTGGATGTCAGTTTATCTCAAAATGAACATTCACACTTTCACACAGAGTGCCCATTTCATTCCCATCATGGTATTAGAAACTCAAAACACTTGGAGAAATTAAACTGAGAGATACCCACACATAAGGGAAATCTGGAAGATCACCAATCTACCTACTGCATGTCTTTAAGATGTAGGAAGAAAGAGAAGCACAAAGCAAAAACCTTATATAAACACATGGAAGAAATACAGATTCCACACAAAGGGTACCCTAGTATCCAATCTGGATAATACAGTAATGAGACACAGCAATGTTAAGTGCCATGTTACTGTAATACCATCATATATTTATTCAATGACAAATTAATTTCATATTTAAGCATGTTAGATATGTATTCATTTATTTATGCTGTACTGCAGTGAGATATTTGGGGTGAAGCTTTGAACTATTGTAAAAGGTCTGAGTATGTCTGCTTAACTGAAGTAAGTGGTTGCACTCATACAACAAACTTTAAATGCAGCCTATGGCTATATAATCTTTGTATATTTGCCCATTAAAAGGTAGAAAGGATTATGTACCCCAAACTTCCATTATAGTTTGCACAGTTAAGGAGATTTTCAGTACTAGTTCTCTTTCAGGTGTGTGTTTTTAGATTGAGTAATATACCCACAAAGAATATTTCTTTTAAAATATACTTTTAATATTATTAGTAATGTTTTCATATAAATGTAATCATTGAGACACTTGTTCTTGGAGACTAAGAAAATATATAACACTACCACTCTTTTTGGAATTACTTGAAGAGCTTTCCTGGAAATCTTAGTCTAGAAACAGTCCAATCTCACTTCACCAACAGTTGGCAACCCCACTACTTTGCCAGTTTAGAGTCCATCACAGTTTGTTTCCTACCCCAGACTCATGGTCTGGGGAAACACAATTTATGGTGGCAGTTATCAGACCTGTGATAATATCACAACTCCCACTTGTTAGTGTGATTGAAGTCCCAAGTCCCTAGCCATCCTAGCACCACATCAGTGAGCAAGCCTGCATGTCAGTTTCATCTGCCATCAGTTGTTGGATTTTGCTTCTGTCTTTAACCATACTGAGATAGTATACATTGCCTATGGTTTTCCTTATGTCCTCATTTACTTATAGTGAACAGCTTACTTTATCAGGCACCTGCAGCCTCACCTATCAGTTATGAAAGCAAATGATGTCTGCCTATTGTTTTGTCTATGATGTCTGCAGTCACTACCCTGGCAATCAACTAACTGGTGACTAATGAAGTCTCTGTCTAACTGTATCACTCTTGAGAGTGACTGCAATCTATTCAGTGGTGATAAGTTAAGCCCCAAATGACTGCAACATTTTTGATAATGGTCAGAAGACGTAGCAGCCATGTCTGTGCCCAGCATGTCACTGACACCACCACCCCCTCTGCTTCCCCTTCACCTACGTACTGATGGTGGAAGTGACTACTTCGTTTAAGTATGCATGTATGCATGTATTTAATCATTTACTTAGCAGGTAGGAAGACTGGATCTAGGGGTTAGTTTTCAGCCATGACCTCAGTAGACAACAAAGGATAAAACAAAAGTGTACATAACATAGGAGCAATGTACAACTGCATGCTATGAAACAATAATTTGGCTATAGTAATTTAACAGAGAAGAAAAAGGCTATGATCTGCTAAAAATCTTCAACTTGCAGTCCAGAGTTTGATTTGTTCACCCCAATTTTGTGCTGTGATATTGAACAAATCACTCGTCCATACAATGCTCCCAAAGCATCATTGGAAAGTGGATTTTGTGCTTTGTGGATTAACCCAATTAATAACTAAAAAGTACATGGTTACCATTTAAAATGTCAGGTAAGCTAGACGAATGTGAAAACACCCAAAGGCTGAACCTTACTAGAATAGTGTAAAGTGCCCAGCTAGAATTGTGTGTGTGTATCACCCTCTCCTATATTGCCAATATCCTCACCGCTTCATAAATTCCTCCTTTAATATGTGTCACATTCGTGACATGGTAAAGCATGGCTCCATCATGTACCGAACTTGTTTCAAATATTCCACATTGTAACAGTCATCAATTCTTTATATTAGTGTGATGTAATCTTATTTGCTGTCTCAGACAAGAACATATGTATTTGGTACAAGAAAGACAGGTAAAAATAATACAAAACAGAGACTTATACAGAACTGCTTAAATGGGAATTCTAGCAAATAATATGTATCTCCTTAGCTGAAGTTTAAATATAGCATAGTATTTGTGAAACTGATTCAGATGGTAACTTTGTATTAAACAAACTGAAAATCGGATCAGAGCAAATAATTGTAAAGCTTTTCTACTGAACATCAATAATAACAATAACAACAATGCCAACATAATAAGGAAAAAATAAATGAATAGTTATACAAATAAGGAAGTGTTTAAACAAGTTAAATAATACGACATGCCTGAAATCAACAAGTTATGAATAATTTAATTTACAAAACTTTTCCATAGCACTTTCATGTCTGTAGCTTCATGCATGCAATAAGTTGAATGCTGAATGCCCATACATGTATTCCACCCCTCCATCCATGCATTCATCCACCATCTATCCTTTGTTTTAAATGCCTGTTATAGTGGGTTATAGATGGCAACAAGCTAGATGAGGAAGACTAGGCTTCCCTGTCTGCAGCAACAGTCCTCAGCACATTCTGTTGGATTGCAGGTATTTCAGAGCAAACAGAAATATGCAATGTCTCTGTCACCTTCTTTGTCTGCCTATTGCATTCTGGGCCATGTTTGGTATACCTACAGGGAGAGGAGTGCAGTGGTCATCCTCAGTAAGCATCAAAATCACCTTAAATTGTTGGTCACAAGCCAAGGAATAGCATCCACAACTTTTCAAATTACCAAGGTCCTCCTGTTTTCATGGAGAGTAAGTGCAAGGGACCTGCAAAGGAGCATCATTTCTACTGGGTGTGCGAATGATCTCATCCTTTACAGCATTATCCAAAGGTCATGATCAAAGGTGAGGATGTGGATGTAGAATGACTGCTAAATTCAAGGTGTCTTTCTAGGACTCATTTCTTGCACCACCACATTCCAATACAATTCTTGCAATGCTGTCATTGCCACACTGATTGATTGGTTTCTTGATCCATTCTGTTCTCGTTTGTAAACAGGACTCCAGAAAAATCCTCCATTTCTAGCAACTGCACCCTCCCTCTTCACCTGCACTGTGCAGTCCTATACTTTCCAGGGCAGAGACATGATGTCTGAATAGGAAATACAGATGCTCATCCCTGCCACTTCACAATCAGCAGTGAAGTATTACGATATACCTGTGAGATCACAGACAACTGAGGCCAAGAGGACAACATCAGCTACAAATAGCAAAGTTGCAGCCTTTTCTTTGCCAGACCAAATATTCTCCAAACTTCAGCTGTGCCTTGATCCTGTCCATAAAAATCATGAACAGGAGTGGAGTCAAGAGACACACTTGGCAAAGTCCTAAGTGTTTTATCATATGCTCTAAGTTGGCCCACAAACTGCATACAGATAATATTGGCAAACTCCCATCATCCACCCAGTGCCTGTGTGTGAGCACACACATTTGCTTCAGTTTTCCCTACTTACAATAAAAATTATATTGACCGTCTTTACACAGAGGCTGAACTATCTTATAATTTCATTTTCAGTACCATGAATTTTTTTTTCTTTTCCAAAGAGGCCGAGGGTCATGATCTCTATGAAACTAAAATGTACCCTTCTATCCTCATTTTTGAACAGGGGCCACCATCCTAGTTTGGTGATCTAGAGGGTCATCCTTGCTTTGCACACAGACTCGAATTGAAAAGATATCCAGACCCTGCATTACTTTTCCTTCTTGTTCTCATTCAGTCTCATAGTCTTACCACAGTAGCACTATTTAATTTTAGTAGTGACCCTCACTAAGAAAGGGACCCGATCCTTATGGTTGCTTCAGCTACTGTCTCTTTAAGTTAGAGCATATCCACTATGCTGAGGAGTTACTCTGTATTTTCCTTCCAGTTGTTATCATTGTTCCCAGTACAGGTGATGCAGGTGGCCAGAGCTGGCTTGTGTTCCAGCAAGTTAACAAGCCATGAATGAGCTGAGCTACTGTTTTTTTATACCTGATTGAGACTGGACCTGCAGGCTGTGTCTGCTTTTTGTTAGGTCTGGTCATGTCAGCACTGTGGTTGGTTGAGACTGCAATGGGGGGCTGTACCAGAAAGCAGTAGGAAGAAAAGGAGCTTGAAAAAGAGAGATGATGATTGGCTTGTTAGTAACAAATTAGATGTTTGTTTGTGGCTATTATCTTCTAAAAAGGTGTATGGTTTATCCATGTTGAGACTAGTTGAAGAGAAATGCCAAACTGCAGTAGCACATCTGTGTCAAATTGGAGAAACACGTCAGTGTGGTCACCTGTATTCAAGGAAAGGAAATTATCAAGTTGAGAGTGAGCCTAAGACATTTCTCTTTTGGATTGAGGTATATACTGTTCATGTTAAAAATGCAGAGAGATTCTTTCAGTTTACCTGTTTCCTGTTACGTATTTTACAATTTGAATAATAAAGGCTGAGCGCTATGCAGCAGTGTTGATCTATTAATTTAAAGCATTTGTAACAGCAAGTTTTTTTTAGGATTGGCAGCAAATGATAACAAAGAAAACTACAGTATGCTGGCCATTATTTTTATGAAGGGGTAGGGGAGGAGAGGGAGGCAATCTATGTGAAAGCAAAAGACTTCGGATTCAACTTCTAAGTGTTTACTGACTTGCCTCTGGTCTGTGTATCCATATTTGCAGACTGTCTCTTCACATTCCATACCTAAATGCCCTGTTTTTTACATTTATAACATTTTAACTCACACGTCTTCATATCATGCCTTCATATCATCTCCACATATATAACATTTTCTATTTTCACAATTGTTAATCAAATGGTCAGATTTACCACAAAGAAAACAAGTTGTTGGTTGACCTAAATATCTCACCTTAAGTTTATCCCCATCCACATTTATAATACTAGGAATGTGCACATTTTTTTTTTCATGTTCTACATTCAGTATCACAAGACAATCCCACACCCCAGTCCATAAACCTCTTTTGTCATATACTTTCAAGATTTCTAGTACATCTTTGCATATTTTTAATAACTGCCTTTTTAAAGTCTACTTCATTTCTAAATTGTATATGATTTTTTTTCTTGTTTCTCTGAAAAAAGTTTTAGAACATACTGATTCCAAGAAAAACAATCTTCCTTTTTTCATATTCTCTTATGAATTTCTCCATCAATTGTCCACATTCAAAAATGATATAATACTTTTTTATTTGTATGTATAGAAACTCTTAACCTCACTTGCTTTAGTTCCAAGAGGTACAATTATTTTATCCCATACCTTGTATCTGTCCAGTTCAGCATCCTGTTTGTTTTCTATTATTACTTTGTACAATGTCTTTTTCTTAATTATAGAATTACTGAATAGCTGGGTAACTACAGCAGAGCTAGTAAGAGAGATGGCTAGAAAGGTGCTTGGTGTGACATCTGGAAAGAGCAAGGAGGACAAGGAGACCTGGTGGTGGAATGAAGAAGTACAGGAGAGTATACAAAGAAAGAGGCTGGCGAAGAAAAAGTGGGATTGTCAGAGAGATGAAGAAAGTAGACAAGAGTATAAGAAGATGAGGTGCATGGCAAAGAGAGAGGTGGTGAAGGCTAAGGATAAGGCGTATGAAGAGTTGTATAAAAGGTTAGACACTAAGGAGGGAGAAAAGGACCTGTACCGATTGGCTAGACAGAGGGACCGAGCTAGTAAAGATGTGCAGCAGGTAAGGGTGATAAAGGATAATGAGGGAAATGTACTCACAAGCGAGGAGAGTGTGTTGAGTAGATAGAAAGAGTACTTTGAGGAGCTGATGAATGAAGAGAATAAGAGGAAGAG